>NC_072772.1:5638182-5685682 GCF_022539595.1 Amphiprion ocellaris
ACTCCAGAAAGGTTTTCTTTGAAAAAAAAATCATCATGAATTTTGGCGCAAAAAAAACGCCTTACTATACTATGTCGAAAAAAAATGCCATTTTTCAAACATGTTGTCAAAACGTGCCATATGATGAAATAATGTAAAGGAGGGTGTGAAAAACACTCCAGAAAGGTTTTCTTTGAAAAAAAAATCATCATGAATTTTGGCGCAAAAAAAAACGCCTTACTATACTATGTCGAAAAAAAAATGCCATTTTTCAAACATGTTGTAAAAACGTGCCATATGATGAAATAATGTAAAGGAGGGCAGTGAAAAACACTCCAGAAAGGTTTTCTTTGAAAAAAAAATCATCATGAATTTTGGCGCAAAAAAAACGCCTTACTATACTATGTCGAAAAAAAATGCCATTTTTCAAACATGTTGTCAAAACGTGCCATATGATGAAATAATGTAAAGGAGGGTGTGAAAAACACTCCAGAAAGGTTTTCTTTGAAAAAAAAATCATCATGAATTTTGGCGCAAAAAAAAACGCCTTACTATACTATGTCGAAAAAAAATGCCATTTTTCAAACATGTTGTCAAAACGTGCCATATGATGAAATAATGTAAAGGAGGGTGTGAAAAACACTCCAGAAAGGTTTTCTTTGAAAAAAAAAATCATCATGAATTTTGGCGCAAAAAAAACGCCTTACTATACTATGTCGAAAAAAAATGCCATTTTTCAAACATGTTGTCAAAACGTGCCATATGATGAAATAATGTAAAAGAGGGTGTGAAAAACACTCCAGAAAGGTTTTCTTTGAAAAAAAAAATCATCATGAATTTTGTCGCAAAAAAAACGCCTTACTATACTATGTCGAAAAAAAATGCCATTTTTCAAACATGTTGTAAAAACGTGCCATATGGTGAAATAATGTAAAGGAGGGTGTGAAAAACACTCCAGAAAGGTTTTCTTTGAAAAAAAAATCATCATGAATTTTGGCGCAAAAAAAACGCCTTACTATACTATGTCGAAAAAAAATGCCATTTTTCAAACATGTTGTCAAAACGTGCCATATGATGAAATAATGAAAAGGAGGGCATGAAAAACACTCCAGAAATGTTTTCTTTGAAAAAAAAATCATCATGAATTTTGGCGCAAAAAAAACGCCTTACTATACTATGTCGAAAAAAAATGCCATTTTTCAAACATGTTGTCAAAACGTGCCATATGATGAAATAATGTAAAGGAGGGCGTGAAAAACACTCCAGAAAAGTTTTCTTTGAAAAAAAAATCATCATGAATTTTGGCGCAAAAAAAACGTCTTACTATACTATGTCGAAAAAAAATGCCATTTTTCAAACATGTTGTCAAAACGTGCCATATGAAGAAATAATGAAAAGGAGGGCGTGAAAAACACTCCAGAAAGGTTTTCTTTGAAAAAAAAATCATCATGAATTTTGGCGCAAAAAAAACGCCTTACTATACTATGTCGAAAAAAAATGCCATTTTTCAAACATGTTGTCAAAACATGCCATATGGTGAAATAATGTAAAGGAGGGCGTGAAAAATACTCCAGAAAGGTTTTCTGTGAAAAAAAAATCATCATGAATTTTGTCGCAAAAAAAACGCCTTACTATACTATGTCGAAAAAAAATGCCATTTTTCAAACATGTTGTCAAAATGTGCCATATGATGAAATAATGTAAAAAAGCGTGTGAAAAACACTCCAGAAAGGTTTTCTTTGAAAAAAAAAATCATCATGAATTTTGGCGCAAAAAAAACGCCTTACTATACTATGTCGAAAAAAAATGCCATTTTTCAAACATGTTGTCAAAACGTGCCATATGATGAAATAATGAAAAGGAGGGCATGAAAAACACTCCAGAAAGGTTTTCTTTGAAAAAAAAATCATCATGAATTTTGGCGCAAAAAAAACGCCTTACTATACTATGTCGAAAAAAAATGCCATTTTTCAAACATGTTGTCAAAACGTGCCATATGATGAAATAATGAAAAGGAGGGCATGAAAAACACTCCAGAAAGGTTTTCTTTGAAAAAAAAATCATCATGAATTTTGGCGCAAAAAAAACGCCTTACTATACTATGTCGAAAAAAATGCCATTTTTCAAACATGTTGTAAAAACGTGCCATATGGTGAAATAATGTAAAGGAGGGTGTGAAAAACAGTCCAGAAAGGTTTTCTTTGAAAAAAAAATCATCATGAATTTTGGCGCAAAAAAAACGCCTTACTATACTATGTCGAAAAAAAATGCCATTTTTCAAACATGTTGTCAAAACGTGCCATATGATGAAATAATGTAAAGGAGGGCGTGAAAAATACTCCAGAAAGGTTTTCTGTGAAAAAAAAATCATCATGAATTTTGTCGCAAAAAAAACGCCTTACTATACTCTGTCGAAAAAAAATGCCATTTTTCAAACATGTTGTAAAAACGTGCCATATGATGAAATAATGTAAAGGAGGCCGTGAAAAACACTCCAGAAAGGTTTTCTTTGAAAAAAAAAATCATCATGAATTTTGGCGCAAAAAAAACGCCTTACTATACTATGTAGAAAAAAAAATGCCATTTTTCAAACATGTTGTAAAAACGTGCCACATGATGAAATAATGTAAAGGAGGCTGTGAAAAACACTATGGTAAGGTTTTCTTTGAAAAAAAAATTCATGAATTTTGGCGGAAAAAAAACGCCATATTATACTATGTCGGGAAAAAAATGCCATTTTTCAACATGTTGTAAAAACGTGCCATATGATGAAACAATGTAAAGTAGGCCGTGAAAAACACTCCAGAAAGGTTTTCTTTGAAAAAAAAATCATCATGAATTTTGGCGCAAAAAAAACCCCATAGTATACTATGACGAAAAAAGTCATTTTTCAACATGTTGTGAAAACATGCCATATGATGAAATAATGTAACGCAGGCTATGAAAACCACTCCATAAACGTTTTCTTTGATAAAAAAATCCTCATGAATTTTGGCGCAAAAACACGCCATAGTATAGTATGTGGTCAAAAATGGCCAAAAAACATCATAGTTTAGTATGTCGTCAAAAGTGTCACAAAAACGCCATTGTTTAGTATGTGGTCAAATGTGTCACCAAAATGTCATAGTTTAGTATGTTGTCAACAATGGTGAAAAAACATGTATGATATGTCATATTTTCTAAAAAAAATATATCATAATATAGTTTGGAATTGTCTGTGAAAAAAGTCATAACATGTCAAAAAATTGTTGTCTTAACTTATGTTATAGAAATATCAAAGTGTATTACATTCTTAAAATGATCATAATATGGCATGTCAAAAACCGTTATTGGAAGGTATTTTATGTCATCGTGTAGTGTTGCTAAAAAAATGACATCAATCCCAATTAAATCAAGTTTTTTTGTGCATTTCACAGATGCATTTCACATGCTAAACAATCAATTTTGACCAAAGTCCTTTCCATGTTGTAAAATCCATTTTCACAGGAAACAAATATCTCACCACCCCTCCGTTCAGAAATGGCTTCTCCACTTTGACATGGATGGCTTCTTTCACACCTCTCTCAAACCATCTGTCCTCTCTGTCCAAAATCTGAACATTGGTGTCCTGAAATGAGTGTCCCTCTTCCTTGAGGTGAAGGAAGACCGCTGAATCCTGTCCTGAGGAATTGGCTCTTCTGTGTTGAGCCATTCGTTTGTTAAGTGGCTGTTTGGTTTCCCCTATGTGGTGGTCTGCGACATCATCTTTCGCCGATTTACAATCAGGTCTTTTCAAAACTCCCCAAAAGAACTACTCAGCAGAATGACTCATGTGAAGTGGCTCATGCTAATGACCACCATTAGCATACGAGGGCTCGGTGAAACTCGCATTTCAACGACCCCCTTTGTCACTCCCTACGACCATCATTGAGGAGCCAGACGGGCCTTGGCAATGGTCGTTGGAATGCAAATAGCAGGCAACATCAACCACCTCCAGAAATGAAGAAGCCTCTTGGATGAGAGGTGAAACGTCTTCAAAGAACCTTCTTAAAGTCCAGTTGGATTGATTTAAACAACTTTGGATTCCTTTAAACAATCCTTTCAGGTCTACATTTCCTTTACACTGACTTCTTGGTACTTGTACAAGTATTTTGGGTGGAATATACCATTAAGCCCAATGTTCAAGGGTTCTTCTGGGAATATACCATTAAACCAACCTTTTAGGTAAATGTTCCAGGATGTTGGGTAGAATGTACCATCACATCAACCTTTTAGGTCGACACTGGAAGATTTTAGAGTAGAATATAACTCCAAACCATCCTTTAGGTCTACATTTAAGGTGGAATACTCCTTTACACCAAGATTTTTTGGTCTACATTGAAGGATTTTAGGTGGAATATTCCTTTGAATGAACTTTTTAAGTTTATGTTCAAGGATGTTGGGTGGAATATACCATCAGACCAACCTCCAAGGTCTACAGTAGTGAATATTAGGTGGAATATACTATTAAACTCACCTTTTAGGTCTACATTGGAGGATTTTAGGTGGAATTTTCTTCCAAACCGTTTTTAGGTCTACATTTAAGGATGTTTAGGATGGCATATTCTTCCAAACCAACTTCTCAGTTATACATTTCAGGTGAAATATTCCTCCATACTAACTTTTTTGGTCTACATTGAAGGATTTTTTCTAAACCACCATTTGGGGTCTATATTTGTGGTTTTAGGTGGAATATTCCTTTTAACTAGCCCCTCAGGTCTCTTTGAGGATTTTGGATGGAATACTCGGTTAAACCAACATTTTAGGTGCATGTCCAAGGATGAGAAACCTCAATCCAGACTCCTCTTAATGACGTTTGAGATTTATGCTGCTGTTATTTGTTTAGTCCAGACTAAATGACAGAAATCCACAACTGTAATTTTATTTCAGGACTCGGTTATTAAATGTCAAAACAATCCATGTGACTCTAAAAACTCAACAGCTTTACAAACTCTAAGATTAAACTCTCCACAAGGATCCAAAATAAGTTGAACTTCTACATGAGAGCTTTAATTATTCTTTATCTACTTCCTGAAAAGTTTGGTCAATAAAAAAGAAAAAAACTAATATTTTCAGCTGAGCTAAAGACAGACTTTGTGATTTTTCTGTTCACATGTTGTGTTGTTGTAAACTTCCTCTTTCAAATAAATATCCTCCTAACCCCCTGGAAACCAGCGTTTGTCCTGTTTTTGTGTTGCTCCTCGGTGACCCTAGACAGCCGGGTCCTAATGTTTTTTGAGCAACACACCATACTATGACGTTTTTACAATGATGGTTCTACTATGGAACCAGTTTGACATGTTCAGGTGTTCTTTGTGTGAAAACTCAAAGATTTCAGGTATCAGAAGGTGTTTTTCAACTTTAACTTTCTGCTTCAACTTTAAACTAAATTTCCTTGACTAAGCCAGCCCTCTGGACTTCCAGTAAGCTGTGTTCCTATTGGCTGTCCAGGTGGCTGCTTGGTGTTATCAGGAACACCTGAGCAGCTCAGCGTTATCAGGAACACCTGAGCAGCTCGGTGTCTTCCTGCTTCATGTGGCTGCAGCCAAACATTTCCTCTGCTTCTCCACCACTGAACTGGGTTTGGCTCCCTTGCTCTAGTTTGTTCTTTAGGCGTTTGCTTGCAGCTTCCAGCAGTAAAATCGTCTTTAATGTGTTTCTTGGTGTGTTTTAGGGCTTTGTACTGGATAGTTGTCTTGGTAAATGTGGTTCTTTAGCCACAGTTAGCACATGGTACTAATGTGTGCAGTGATTAGTGGATTTGGTACAGCTGAGTTGTCTTTATCTTGGCTGTAGTGAGTCTTTAGAGGTTTCTGGTCAGACACATTCTGTATTCTTGTTTGTGAACCAAGGTTGGTTGTCCAGAAGGTAAGAGTTCCTGTCCTGATTCTCTGTTCTCAGAGGTTCTCTGGTAGGCTGCAGGAGACTTTAGCCTTTGGGTTGTGCTAGTTTGGTTTTTGTACAGTTTCATTTGGACGACTATCTTGAGGCCCCTCCATGTGGTTTAGTGAGGTTTTCTGGAACAGTTCTACAAAGCAACCTGCAGCAGAAGAGCCTTTGAGAGTTTTTAGGAAGTTCTGGAGACCAGACTTTAGAGCAGCAGAAACATTTGTCAGCAGTTTGAGCAGGAGAAGGTGAGCTTCAGAGTAGAAATGAGAAGGAAACCTTCTTGACCCGTGTGGTGAGGTCCTGTACCAAGAGTTTGAGCAGGTTGTGAAGAATCTCTAGTTCTTTGGTCTGAAAGCACAAGAAGAGTCGACTCATTAAAGGAGAAAACAGGAGATATTGTTGGTTCTTCTGTCGCTCTGCAGTTTCCTTAGACTGAATGTCAAGTTTATATTTTAAATGATTTCCCATGTGAGCCCAAGAAGACTTCAATAAACTCCCTCTATCCCCTGGACACAACAGATTTTATTACCATGTTAAATCTTTTTTAAAAATATGTTATTGAGTTTTAATCATAGTTTTCGCATAGTTCTTTTTCTTTGCTTGTTTAGTTTTGTCATCTGTGTGAAAGGTGCTAAACAAATAAAGCTGGATTGATAAACTGAATAAATGACTAACTCATGATTGTGACAACAGAAGTATTTTCATTGTGATTTAAGGGTTTGTTTCATTTTTAAGGTTGGGGTTAAAATCTTGACAGAAAAAAAATTAAAGAAATAAACTACATTAAAAAAGCAATTAAAGCAAAGGAAAAAAGCATTTAATACAATAAAACTTTTCTAAAGAAAATTAAACATTAAAAACAATTAAATTATATTAAACAGACAAAATATTTAATTAGATAATTAAAGAGAAGATACAAAACATGTAATTCTGAAAATAAAACTTTTCAAACAAAAATATTAAACATTAAAGATGGAATATTTTAGATAATTAAACATTTAAAAAATACAATTAAACATTTAAAAAATACAATTAAACAAGAAGAATATTACACATTTAAAAAAACATTTAATTAGATTATTAAGCCTTTAACAAGACAAAACATTTAATTAAAAAATTGAATGTTTAATTAGAAAATTAAATCTTAAAGACAATGAAACTTTAAATAGCAATTAATCAGAAAATACAATGAAGCGTTTAAAAAGAAAATTAAACATTAAAATGTGGTAAAACATTTAAAAAGAAAAACCTTAAAGATTTAATCAAAAAATTAAACATTGGGAAAGAAAAGGAACGCCGATAAAACATTTGAAAAAACAACAAACATTAAAAAGACAAAACATTTCAAAATCAAATCAGACATTAGAAAAGAATAAAAGGTGAGAAAAGAGCAAAACTAAACATTTAAGAAGAATCAAACTAAAGACAAAACATTTGAAAAGACACCAATTAAACTTTAGAAGGTGAAATTAAACAGAAGAGACAATAAAACGATCAAAAAGACCAAAAACAGATAAAGGTTTTAAAGCGTTTTCTAGTCTGAAATGAAAACATAAAGTTGTTTCTTCAAACATTTCCTCTTTCTATGTTCTTGGTTTGATTGTGGATAGATTTACTAAGTGCTCATTTCAGAAAACTGCTTTCCAGAATAAATCTACTAGTAGTTGAAGGCATTTATCAAACTAATGTTACCTTCTGATCTCCACAAACTTTACTGTTCAGTGAAGAGAATGAAAGTTTGTTCAGATTTCTAAAAAACCCACAGGTGAAGGTCTGAGAATAACCCAGATGGATGGTCTAAATGTGAAATCAAGACTCATGGTCACAAGTTTTAAGGCTTCTGTTAACCAGAAAGTTCAAACTAACAGAGAAGTACTGAGAAACTTTTAAAATTTCAGTCCTCAGACTGTCTGAAGGTTCAAACTAACAGAGAAGTACTGAGAAACTTTTAAAACTTCAGTCCTCAGACTGTCTGAAGGTTCAAACTAACAGAGAACTACTCAAGAACTTTTAGGATTTCAGTCCTCAGACTGTCTAAAGGTTCAGTCTAACAGAGAACTACTCAGGAACTTAGAAGATATCAGTCCTTGGACTGTGTGAAAGTTCAATCTAACAGAGAACTATTGTGGGACTTAGAAAATTTCAGCCCTCAGACTGTGTGAAAGCTCAGGTCCTGAGGACTCGGGAGGTGTGGAGGCTTGGAAAGTCTTGGAACTGAGGGTTCCACCCTCCAGCACAAAGGCAGAAGTCCAACCTCCTGAAAAAAACGGTCGAGTTGAGACCCAAGTTAAAAAAAAAACTCGAAAATGGCAAAAAATAGATGATAAATGCGCAAAAAAAAGAAGAATTGGTATCTGAGCGAGTAGCTCAGGAGGATAAGAAGAAGACTACCAAGCGGAGGGTCGCAGGTTCAAGACCCACCACCAGCCCTTTTCTTTCTTTGTCTTTGTCAGGATTTTGAGAAAATTTAAGAAGTGTCTGGTCTTGAACCAGCAACCTGCAGCTCCATAGGCAAATCCTTAACTCACTGAGCTACAGATCAGATAAAAAGAAATAAATTCGTCGTCCCTTTGGCATCGTAGTTTCTGAAGTGACCACATGGGTGTAGCCAAGGCAGAGTCTGGGTGGAGTCAGGGCGGAGAGTAGGCGGGGAGGTGGGTGGCGGTCTCCCCCCTCTACTCCCCCACCTCCCCCCACCACCCACCACACCTTCCCCTGCCCGACGAGTTCTTCGAGTCTCCACGAGTTCTTCGAGTCTCGACGGGTTTTCCTGAGTTTCTGGAGTTTCCACGAGGTCGGAGGCAGAACAAGTTGTCATGAAGAGGTGTTGAAGTCGGCCAGGATGGACTGACTTTTTACAGCGACTAGAAGGAAGACGACTAGAAGAGCAGGTCTTTAACCACCATCCATAAAATCCATGGAGTCGCTCCAGAGAAATGAATGGAGGTCAATTTTTATCAACCTCCATCCAGATATTCAACTTGATATCTTTGAGATTTTTAGCACCACAAACCTTTAGTATCACACTTTATTATCATTTATTAGGACTTTAATGGAATCCACCAGCAGATTTAGTTTTTGTTGACAAACTTTATTCTTGTCATCGTGGGACTGAAGTATTTAAAACTGTTCCTTCTACTTGACCTCATGTTTATTAGTTTTAGTGGAGAAAGTTATTTTAATTGTCAATTAGTCTCTTAAAAACCAAATAATAAATTGAATTAGTCAAGAGGTTTAAATTTCTTACTTTGTCATATTTTAAATATGACAAAAAAATATAAAAATAAAGCATCTTGAGACAATTTGACCTGTTAATTGGCATTATATAAATAAAATTGAATTAAAAATGTATGTATCTTGTAATGTTGGAGTAATTCAGCCATATATGTTGGAAAACACATTTTCTTTGTCCATTAATCTGTTGATTGTTTTCTCCAGTATTTCATTTCTTGTTTTGGTTTATAAAATGTCAAACCCAAACATATTCAGTTTACTGTCATAAAAAACAAAAAGATTTACATTCATGATGCAGGAATCAGGCAGTTTTTCACTTTTTATCTTAGTTTAGTCAGAAAGATAGTTGATAATGTGTGAATTGTTGCAGCTTGTGAGCCGTAAAAGGTTTTAATCTTTGGGGCCGAGTGTCAAAAAACATTTAGAAACCAACATCAACAAAACACTCAACAAAGATTTGAACATCATTAAAGGGAAATCCAACTTTTGCATGACAATGTCAAATTAAAGGACATTTATTTCCAACGTAATTGTGTGATATTCATCCTCTGGAGCTTTCTCTTCACATCGTCTTCCACCTGGACTGGTTTGGTCGGGAGCATGTGCAACAAACATTTGAAAAACTGCACTTTAACATCAATGAATGACACTGAAGTTTAATCTCTCCATAAATGAGACTGAGTCTGGATGTGCTGCTCTGTCATTAACTCCTAAGTTTAGGGAAAGTTCAGACAAAAGAGGACAATTCAGATAAGACGTGAGAATGAGCTTATTTTGAACAAACATCTCAGACTTTCTGAGCTTCAGCATCTCTAGCAAGATATTTTAACAAGCAACTCAAGAGATCCAGAAGTTGGAGAGAGTTAGCTTTAGCTGAGCCAAAGAACATGTGGGACGCTAACCTAGCAAACATTTCCAACTTTTCTCTGTGAATTCTGAGAAATTATTTACTATTTAATGACAGAGCTACATATCTGAACTCAGTCTCATTAAAACAGACTCTAATTCAGTGTCATCCATCCATATTAAAGTACACTTACCCAAAATGTTTGTTGCATGAGCTCCAACAAAACCTGTCCAGGTTGAAGGCCACTTTGACAAACAGGAAGTGGAAGATTCCAAGCAGATTTATAGAAGGGGGAACCGGACTGTACTAAGTGTGGTCGAGTATAAAGGGGTGTTTTGTGGGTTTTTAAGGCTGATAATGATTATTAGTGAGACATCTGGAGTATATTCATTTGGATATTCATTTGCAGTAAATGAAAGTATTTAAAAACTTGGAGTAAAACTTACAAGAACACAAATTTTAACAGAAAACTTTGTTGATACATTTTTGTTTTGTTTACAGATGTTAAGTTAAAGGAGTTTTATTCGTGACGTAAAACCAAATTTGGCACCTGACAAGCACACCCTAAATGGGGGAATTTAGAAATTACAAATGACTTCTCAGTTCCAAAGTGATTCTAAATCTCTAAATCTTGCTGTGACGGTAACAGCCGCTATTCAGCTTACTGACCTGCTGCATAATTTCATCACAAAACTTCAATCCTGCATTCATTTCCTCCATTATTGCCTTTGTATGTGTAGTTTTCATGTGCTTTTATGTCGTCATTTTAGCAGCAGTTTTTTTTTAAATGACTAATTTTGGTGTTGCAATGTATTTCTTTGTTTGGGAGTCAGAGGTCCTTGTATTCAGAATTTACGACTTTTAATCATCACATTCATCAATTTCATTAGATACGTTTTATTTCTCTGATGATAAATAAGATTTATCATGACAGAAGATTAATCATTAGAGTCAAAGGGTATTTTTAACTTTAAAGTGTAGTGTTGTCTTACATTGTTGTACTATAAGATTGTTAATACTGATCAGTGCCTTAGCAACATGTGACTCTTGTTGCAAGCCAGTGTGGACTTACTGTTTCCTCCTTTAAGTCCTTTAAAGCATTGGGTCGAATATTTAGCTCAGTGGTTCCTAACCAATTCATTATTACCTAATCTGAGAAACTGTGAGCAATTAAGTTGGGAGAAAAGGGGGAAAAACCAATATGGAAAATTGGAGCTTCCTGCCCCTAAGCTTTACTTGTGAAACAACTGAAAATTGTGCTTCTTTGGGCTTTTAACAACTATGCAATTAAAGCTTTTTTCTTTCTTTCTCTCTTTTTTTGAAAATTAGAGGAAAAATGTCTCTTTGATAGATCTGCTCACATCACAGACATTTGAAACATGACAATGACCCTCAATTAGACACTGCTTTTTGTCACAAGCCAAAAAGGTTCACAATCACAATTTTAATCTGTAGCAATGTGTTGTGTGAGTGAAATATTTTAAGCTGAAAAGATCTGGAGAAATGTGCAAAACAAATATACTGGAATAGAAGTATGAAACAGCACTTAGCAGAAGAGTGGACGTGTGAGACAGGCTGCTTTTTACATTTGAAAACACATTGCAAAATAATGTCGTTCCACAGCATCTTGAGTTTTTGATTTTCATTTCCACTGAATCATGATGTTTGGAGGGTGCAGCTGCGCAGCATGGACGCCTCACTAAAATGTCACAGGCTTTCTAATTTTGATTCACTGCCCCTTAAGGTTACCGTTAGTAACGAACAGTCGTGCCGAATTAGATTGGCTGTACATCCCACCGCGGCTCTAGCCTCCCCATCTGTATGTACACGAGCCTCCCTCTAGGGAGGCAGCGCTATAAAGTCTGAGGGAGAAAAGGCGGAAAGAGAACTGAGATGAGCATATTAAGAGGATTAGTGGTTGAAGGAGAAAACAGAGAGATTGTACATTAAAGTGGACACAGAGAAACACATTATTGATTAAAGCAAGCTGCTCTTTAGGTTACAATAAGATTTTGTTGAAAATTTGGACATTTCACAAGTTCATGTTTTTGTGAATTGGAAGACGAGAGATTGCAAGGACAATAAATAACAAGAAATGTAATGGATGTTAGAAGCATGCTTTGACAGAAAGCAATGTTCTTTGTCAATTTATCTTAATTTCACGCATGGATGCTGCCTTCATCTTTAAGGCAATCTAGTGATGTGAAAATCCACATCTTTCATGTCCTTGTTTGTCCTCTAAAAGAGAATTTTACACTAATTTCTGTTTTATTTTCAAATGTCTTCTTCCTCAAAAAACCCACAAAGATAACTCAAAATGGCTTTTTGCATTTGATTCGATCTAGATAGTAGACACACTGCAGGAGTTTATCTCTCAGAGAAATAGCATGCAGTTTTCAGGTTGTGATTTCAGGTTGCTTGATTCAAACTCAGAATTCTGGTAAATATTTTGAAGGTGGCCGTAAACACGGCGAATGAGCATTTTTACCATTCAATCCCGGCTTTACTGAATTATTGCAGATTTTCTCTCAAAACTGCAAAAGAATTTCTTCCAGGCCTCATTATCAGTTCTTTTGATGCGTACATTTTCCTGACAAACACATCTGTGAATGATTGTCAGGCAATTTTCACAGATAACTCCTGTGCGCCCCGTTGTTGTTTGAATTTGTTTGCCTATCATTATGTTCACTGATAGCTTATCGACTATAAATTAATGCTGCTGCTGCCTGCTGATTCTTTTTTCTTTGTTTTTTTTGTCTAACAAGTCAGTGTTGCAGCCTGCTGGGGACAGAATGAGCTGTGACCTGCCAGACAAGATGAGCAGAACATAGTTAGATTGTGTTTGAGAACTACTGTGGCTTCAGATGCTTCTGTTAGCTCAGGCACCATTTGCTGTTTACTTTGGTCTGCTGTGGCAGCATCTGGCTGGGAGATCTCTGATTTACAGGACACATGGCCTCTGACAAAAATAATACAAATCATGTTGAAATACGTTAGCACTGCCTTGTGACATTCCCCTGGCATTTCCCAAACTACATAAAATAATGCAGTTATTTTGCCCTTTTTAACATATCTTGCTGGCAGAAACTGTGGAATGTGTATTTTTGATGTACAGGTTATGTCACAGATGAATCATCTATTTTGAGAAACTGCACTATGTTCTGTTAAAATGTGCAGAATCACACTCATGTTTCAGCTTTTCCTCTTTCACTACGATAATTGTACATGCTTTACATTGTCGCTGACAGTTCTCCAGCGACACATGGTCATGAATGAGAATTGTTTTCCGTACTTTACAGCTTATTTTCATTCATGTCAGTTTGATATGAAAATCAACTGGCAGGTACTTACATCCTGCTATTCTCACGTTGATAGACATTTGATGTAATCAGTCAGTCTGTTCACTCCCACTCCCCCAGCTAAAAAGGTTAAAGCTGTGCATCACAGGCAAGTATACTGTGACAGCTGCTGGCTGGCTACTTGACAGAGTCTGGAGTGAAAAACTGTCAGCGCTACAAACACTTTAAAAGGAATTGGGCCTGATATTGATGTTGCATTGGAATCGATTTGAGATGTCAGAGTGACAGACTGCAGCACTTTGAGTTTGACATCAAATCTTTCTGAAGTATTGACTAACGGGACAGTATCATTCACAAGCAGAACTACTGATAAGTGGGCACTCAGAGTTCTTATTTATACTTCAGCAGCACTAGTATAAGACTGATTGTGTAAAAAATAAGCAAAGCTACAGCAATCATTTTAACCATGTTGGATATTTAAATATACAAATATATAAACAGCTACAGTTTAGTGTTCTGGTAGATGTTCACAAATCATGCCTGCAAATGTTACATCCATGAGAAGTCTTTCTTTTCTCTCCTCTGTCTTTGCTTTTGAGGTAAGTCTCCTCAGTGCACTTCACTGCAGACTATCATATTGCAAATGTAACACAGATTAGATCAGCAGATGGAAATGATTTGCTTTGTAGTCTATAGTGTACACTCTGTGCCACCTCTGTTGTCGGATTGTTTGTGTGTGTGTGTGTAAAAATGAAATAGTGGAATGAGTCAAGCGAGCTGCTAGCAAGGCAAACTTATCAGTATGTGGCTGAAAGGAGATTAATACCTGCGTAAGAGGATTTTTCTCACATACTGCCGAAGTGACAACTAAAAAAAAAAGAACCTGCTGAACTTTAAATACTGTTGTATGTGTGGATTTAAAATATAACATTTTTCACCAGTTCTGATGTGTGTGCAAATTTCTCTGAGTTTTTGAGCATATTTAGGCCCTCAAAAATGCGGTTGTTTTGGACGAAAAATAATAATACATTAAGTCCTTGCATTACAATACACTGTTCGTTCTCCCCACTGGACAACATGCTTGTTTGTTTGATGTAGTAGTCAAGCCGCAGACTAAAGGGGTTTGCTGAAATTGCTACTATGATACTGTTGTTCCAAAGGGTAGCAGCAGTTAAATCTAAGTGATAGACAAATATTGTCATGTCCAGAGAAGGTGGAGGATAAGGATAGAAGTCGCTACATACGGAGAACTGCTGATTTCACTTTCTCTGTGGACAGCTGATACTACTACTGCTGAGATTTGCAATAGCTTTCAGCTCTGTTGGTGTTTATTCTACAGCTTTGCAGATCCTGTATCAGAATGACCATCTTTCTTTAGTTACCCAGAAGTTGCCTTCCTGTCTGCAGAGCTGCCGCTTATTTCTCTCAGTCTGATTGTACATTAGGATTTCAAAGATTTCCCATAAGTTGAAAATGAGCATTTTCTATAACTATACTTTAAATACAGTATCTCTTTGTAGACAGTATTTTATATACACCGGTTTACTAAAACATGCCAGTCTTTCAGATGAATTGTAGCACAGACAGTTTTGGTCCGCTGAGGAGAAATCCAATTGCCTTTGGTGATCTCCAACCTTTTCTCTACACAGGGTCACCAGCAGGTCAGAGTTTTCACTTATCCGGTCTAAACATTTACTGATGGAATGGCAGAAACCTGCATAGAGTCACTATGTTCAGACCATAAATCTTAATGACTTTGGTGAGCTTCTGACTTTTCATCCAACATCAACAAAGGTTCATGTCTGTGGATTTGAGTGATATGTCTCCACGAATGGATGGATTGCCAGAACAGTCTGTACATGCATTCACAGATCACCCTCTGACAAGCTATACAGTAATTTTCCAGATCATTTATCCGTTATTAGTTTCCCATCTTTCAGTTTGTGTCAGTCTTTGATATATGAGAAAATACAGTCAAACCAACAACATTCCCATCTGTTTTTCATTTTTCTTAGATTATCAAACACGTATCTTTAATAAAAGCTCTGTACCTTTATGCTTAGTTGGAGGTTACTCTATTTCTTCCCATATTAGGTTGTCACTTGCTGTTTCGCCTGCATAGTTTTTGTTTACTTACTCTGAAAAGCATTTCACTTTGAACTGTAATCTGCCATTGTATCTTAAAAAGCAACTGGAAGAAATCCTTTCAGCTGAATAGTAATAAACAGCACTTGTGTTTGTATTCATGTAGAGGATGAAACCACTTTCACATCAAAGAAGTGGAGGGAAAAAAATCAGTGAGTACATGGAAATATAAATTGCTGAACTGCACAGCTAATATATAGGTAAAATGGAGGCATCTCTGACCTTTGGCAGGAAAAGCAGCATCCCCTCATCAAAGTGCTGAGGGGAAAGGAAGGTGGGCACGTAAATTCACTAATGAAACAGGTTTCAGGACTTTTAGATCCTCTAAAGTGAACTAAGATCTGCTGCAAATTGCTCTCAGCTGCTTGGCTTTACAGAGTAAGCCACAGCTGTGAAAGCAATAAATCTTCTTAAAATATCCTGTCCAAGTAGGATTGATGGACAAATAGACAAATAATGAATTTATTGATTGAGTAAGGAATAGCAGATTACCACTGAATCTTGTTGTTCCATGTGAATGAGCTGTCTGGAATTCCTCCATCCTACATTGCCCTCTTGTGGATTTCACCATTGATTTTCCCTCTATACTTCATACATTCATCCTCCTCATTTCACTGATGCTGATAGAGGTCACTGAAGTGTCCATCTGATACAATGAAAGGCAACGTTTCCTCCGATTAGCTAAACTGGGACATGCAAACTTCCTTCCATAGTTCCACAATGGAAAGCTGTTAATGAATCATGTTAGACGATTCTGCCACTGCTACCAGAATGAGAATTTATATGTATGTATGACCTTAACCTGGCAAGATCAAAAGACAAATCATGTGTGCACGCTCACTTTGCTAGCAAATGACATTGCTATCTGAAATTTGTATGCCAGAAACCGTCTCTAAATATTTGGGATGCACACAATCCTACAGTGTGCCCTTTGGGAATTTACACAATAAAACCCCCAGATCAAACCCATCTAAATGAATAATATTTCAAAGGAAACTCTTTAACACACCTACACCCCAAAACGAAAGAATATAAGGTGAGACACGTGGACTAAATTTTAGCAGGTAATTCAAATGAAGCCAAGAAATAGACTTTTTCTCCCCCTTTTTTATTTGACATTTTAATATTTCCACTTACATGTTTAGAATTAGTTTCACTTAAATTTGATAACATCTTCAGGTTAAAGTGTGGCATCCTAACCTATGTATCTGAATATAGAATTTAAAAAAACTTACTATTGTTGTATATTAAAAATCACTTTATAAATATAAGATGTTATTCTGGAGCAGATAATATTTCTGCTATTCTATAAATGTACATAAACTTAAATTATTTTTTAACATACAAATGTTGAAAAGTTGAACTATTTTTATTATGCTATGATCTTGACATTGGTTGGTTTTAAATCCATGATAATACATTTTCCTTATTGTTTCATAGTGAGAAATAGTAGAAAAAAGTGGGATAATAAGGAGCTAACACATCTAATATTTAAAGTACAAAACAGTGATTTACACAAAACATACTTTATTATTAGGGAAATAATAATAAATAAAAGAAAATAACAGAAAAATGATCTGTTCACATAATCAGCACCATGAATGTTTTTTCCCCCATTATGACCCTGATTAGAAAATGTTACATAGAGAACAATAAAGACAGCACGTAGCACTGAACAGTCCTTATGCAGCATCCAATTTAAGTCAGAGGTGTCAAGCTTGAGGTGTTTGATGAACCGCGTCAGATATATATTATTAACATGGCTGACATTTCTGTGTAGAGTCTGCTGCTGGACAATTGCATTGTACTTTTTCAAATATGAAAAATGTGAATTTTGAGTTGACTTGCATGCATCATTTCAGCAACCCTGTCTGTTCAGGAACATTTCCTTCAGACTGTCTAAGGCCTCCTGCTGAGTGATTGTCTTCCACTCATCAGGAATCTGTGCTGGTTCCTGTTTGAATTCTTCTGCAAACTTTTCATTGAACCTCACCAACACGTACCTGTAAAATAAAGAATATTTTGTTCATTGTATTCAGGACAACATGTGAACAAATGTATACATATGCTAACATTTGGCAGAGCTATATTCAAGTATTAATAAATTACACAGTACCTCCAGTAGTTACTGGCTTTCTGGCTGTTTGAGTCATCAGGTGAGATGGTCCAGTTTGGGCCCAGAGATTGGAGGTCTTTGGATGTACCTTGTGTGTCCTGGTTCTGGTCTAGTTTGCTCTTGCCCATGTTTTCAAGGAAACCGGTACAGGACATAGAACAGGAGTCATAAGGCAGCATGCCTTTGGGCCGATGGAACAAAGCTTTGTGAACGTCATGTCCCACCCCCTCCTCCTCACAGGGAGCTCTGCAGTGAGGACACTGCTTGTCACAGCCTCTCACTCTGTTGAAGAGGGAGTCTTGGGGTTGAACTGGAAGGCTGTGCAGAAGCTGGGGCACGTCCACATTTTGGGAGAACTCTTGGGCCAGATCCAATCGCATTGTAGCCAGTAACTCCATTAAACATTTAACAAAACAATCCCATTCTGTGGTGATACTGAACACAGGTCCAATCAGAGAATCCCTGTTGACATCCACATCCCCATCTTTCTCCAAAATGAGACACGCTCTCTCCAGCAGTGGCTTTGTATCACTCAGTACTCCATTGGTACCTTCTGCTGTTTGGCTTATTGCAGTTGCAATCTTTCCTACAATATCTCCAAGTCTCTGTTGCCTCTGTTTATTTAAGTTGGTTGATTTGGAGAGATGAGCAACCACTGTCTCCTGGATCTTCTGTCGTCTGAAGTTGTCACAGGAAAGCAAGTATTCAAGGAAGCTTTCAAAGCAGTCTCTTTTAATCAGTTCTTCCAGCAAGCTTTGATGGAAAGCTTGTGGGGACTTAAACTGCTGTGCTTTAGCTCGAATCTCTTCTGCAATCTGCATCCCCAGTGGTCTATTGATGTAGCCCATCACTGTGGGTTTGATGACCATGGAGCTAAAAGCATTGGCCACCCTCTGGCACTCGTCTCTCTTCCTGAAGCGGTAGATAAATTCTGCCACGTACATTCCTTTGTTTGCTGTGATTACTGTCAAAAGTTCTCTGTCCTTTGCATAGCGGTCATGCAGTTTCTGAAAGTCCTGGCATGCAGCGTTACACAGATGAACTTTTAGATCCACTTCAAAAGCTGATCTGATATCCATGGATTTTTCCTTCAAAGCTTTTTCAACATTTTCTAATATTTCTGTAATGTAGCTGTCAGAGAAGTCTGCTGTTAAGCTACATTTATCTGCCACAAACTGATTGTATTCCTCTATGATTTTGCATGCTACCTCTTGAGCTCCTAACCTCTGGAGCCGGTTGTTGTCTTCAAACATGTGTCTTAATCTGCTGCGGTATCCAAAATGCTCATCATAAACCTGGAAGCTGTCGGTCTGACTTTGGCCTGTGATTTCAAGCTTTTTCATGTGTTTCTGGAGGCCACGGCTGATTAGATTCTGTTTCAGAATTTCTGCCACTCTTGCAGTAATATTGTCTTTTTCTGAAGGCCTGAAGTCAAAGTTGGATAAAGTCTTACTCCACACACCCTCAAACTCTTCTTCTATCTCTGTATCTTGTAGGAGAACTTTTGTAGACCTGCTTTTCTCTACCAGAGCTTGTAGCTTGGACTCTTGTTCTTTTCCCAGTAAGGTCTCAAAAATTTTTAGCTGTGTAGAAGAACAGTGACTCTCATTGACTGTCTCCAACTTTAGTATGATTTCTTCAGTTACTCGATCCTGGAGGTTAGCTATATTGCTCATTAGGACTGGCCTGAATGTTTCAGAGCTCATTTTGAGGTCATCTTGCATCAAGTAGGCGTCAACTCTTGACCTGACTTTGTTCATCTCTGTTTTAACTTCCTCTCTGGCTTCATTCTTCAGTTCACTCAGAAGTTCATTTCGGACTGCAGTGTCCAATGCTTTTGCCTTTGTGTCAAAGATTTTCTTTGCTGCCCCCATTAGCCAGCTCTCAATGTTTTCCAGAAAACCATCCACCCACATGGAAAACTCTGTGCATAATAAAGAAAATGCTAAAGCTATCTCTGTATTTTGCAAACCAATAGTGAAGGATTCTGCTTTCACTGAATCCCAAACAGCACATAAACGTCTGGTAAATTCAGGCAGGCTTGAGGCTTTAGACTTAGTTGTGCAATCCTTCAATGCCTCAAAGAGGTTTTTCTTGAGCTTTAACATAGCCGTACTGTACTGTGTATCCACTGGTTCAGAGAGAGACATATTGGACCAAGGCCCTCTGACACAGGTGGAGCATGTTGCCATGTTTGTAGAGTATTTCTCAACACTGCTAGTCTCGCTGTCCCCAGTCTCAATCTGAAGCATTTCAGAAACATGGCGCAACTGTGAGGCTTGTAATAGGCTGTTAATTCTTTCATCCTGGAGCAGAAGTTGGCAAATGG
Organism: Amphiprion ocellaris; assembly: GCF_022539595.1. NCBI lineage: Eukaryota > Metazoa > Chordata > Actinopteri > Pomacentridae > Amphiprion > Amphiprion ocellaris. The sequence continues at coordinate 5,658,039 of NC_072772.1, forward strand.
GCATGGAGCCAGATTCTTTGATGCGCAGGAGAGCATTAACTATGATGGTGAAGGGTGTTTCAAACTCACAACTGGCATGTGATGAAATGTTCTGCATTAAAACATCACTCAGTCCTGCTGCAACAGTGGCCATCTCATTGTCGTGGGTCAGTGCATTTCTTTTGTTGTCTAGTGGGACCGAGCAGAGTCCTTCTACATCAATCAGCAACAGAAAATCACACTCCATGTCTTTTCTAAGATTGTCAGGGAGACACAGGGCGGCCATATACACCCCACGAGTGGATCTTTTCCGCCCTTCTGGGAATTTCACCCCAAACAATGCAGAAAGAACTTCAGCATTCCTGGCATGATGAATGCCAAGGTTTGTCAGCGCTCTGGTCCTACACTGTTCCTGAGGTAGGCGATGTTTGAGCTCTGCAAAGACAGAGCTCAGCCAGTGGATGGGGATATTTGAGGCATCTCCATCCATTAGTTCAAGTGGAATACCGTAGAGAAGAAGATCTGCTGCTAAGCTGGGGAGACGCAACACATTGTGGCTCCCGCTGCCGGGACTGATGTGGGTTAACTCAAAAATGAGACCCATCTCACGCAGGAAGTGCTCAAGCCCCAGTGAGAATGGACTGGGTTCAAAAGATTGTGAACATGAGGCTACTTGATTTTCAAAGGAAATATTGAGGGATGTTTGTTGTTTGGCAGAAGAAGACGAAACTGACTCAGAAACTGTCAGCTCTAGTTCATGTGGCTGATTGTCTTGGCAGCTCAAAGTGCCATTTTCTCCAGCCTCTAAATGAAAACTTTGGTCCTCAGAATTTAGATGGGAAATTTGTTCTTCCAGACAGTCTTTGCTTTCAGTAATTTCTTCACCTTGAATCTCTGTTTCATCTGATGCCACATTTAACACCTGCACTGGGTCTTGTATGGACTCAAGATGGTCTTCCTGATGTGAAGGTGGTTCTATGGTCTTTTCTGTGGACTGCAAAACATTCTGCAACTCTTCCTCTATTTCACACTGTTGCTGGGAAACTTGCAATCCAGCATCTTCATTCTGCATTTCAGTTTCCTCTTCAAATGATGAATCTGTGCAGAAACTATCGCTGTCTCTGAGGTCATCCGAATGTTCAGGCATGCCATTTGTCTTTTCTGTCGGCAGATCTGTGAGCAGATCTTGTGAACTGTTTTGTTTTTCAGTTTGCATCAGCTGAAGCCTCAGTTTGATCCAACTGAGAAAATAAGTCCTCTCTACTTTGTCTGTGGTGAAAAGAGCATCAGTGAAAATCTTCATAGCTGGGGTCATTTTGTAGCTGCTCAATTCAGCCGAAATATCTTTCTTGGCCTTTTTTATTTTGGGGTCAGTATCTTTACCTTCTTTTCTCTGTTTACTCTCCTCTTTCTCCAGTTCTGCCAGTTTGGTCCACAAATGTCCCTGCAAAGGAAGCTGTTTCAGCCTAAATTCAGCAGATCCCTCATCTAAACCTTTCAACATTTCCTCCACTTTGGCCATTGCCTTTTTACAGACTGAGCCTTCATCCACATTTAGGCCAATCTCCACTGCTAATTTTGCTGCTGCCTCTAGTGTAACAAGTGTCAGTTCATCTGGTAGCATATTTTTCAGCGTGTCACAAAGCTTATTAGCCAGTTCCTCCTCACTCAAACCTCTTCCTGTAAGTGCAAGCCCTTTGGAAAGCTCCATGTCATCTTCAAGGTTCTCACCAACAAACGCCACAACTCTATTCTCATTTCTCTTAGTGTCTGCAAGATCAACCAGTATCAGTTTGCTTGCTGTATCTTTGCAGAAAGCAAGAAGTTGTTTGTCTTTCTCTCTAAGATCCCCACAGAAAATTACTACAGCTGAAGATGCTTGACATAAAAGGCTGAGGCATTTTTCATGTGTACTGGCATCGCCACGTAGATTGACGATGGCTACAGGGACAGGAAAAATATCCCTGACAATATCACCGGTGGGTAGGGACCATCCAACCTCTACCAGGCCATTGGACAGTCTTCGAGGCAGCTGCCCTCCATCCATCCTCCTGTGGAGAAATGTTTCACTGTCAGATCTGAGTCCACTTAGGACATGGTTTAGCACCTGTGACTTGGAGACACTGCAATTACCAAGTTTCATGCAAGAAACTACTGGCATGCATGTTGTTGCCAAATCTCCTTCTTGGACTCTGCTGTTGTTATCCTGAGTGTGAGACTTCCATTGGCTCATGACTGCTCGTAAAGGCCAAAGTAGGAAGTGACTGGGTTTTTCTGGATCTATGTTTGGAAGGACCAGAGGGACAGCAAACTGGCATTGTGCCATTCGTGTAATTATCTCCTGCTGAAGGAAAGTGTTGGCAGACATAAAGACAGCTGCTACTAGATCAAGGGGGTTGATGACACCCTGGTTTTCTCCTCCAGAGCCACCAAGCATCTCCTCAGGTGATTTGTTATTGTTTAGAGCATCATTTAGATGCTGACAACAAGGACTCCGGGCATCTCGGCTAAGCAGCCAAAGGCGTCGGAGGAAAGTATTTGGTAGATCCTTTGGCTCTAGAGGAGTGTGGTTTTCCAGAGTCCAAGTACTGATGTCTAACATAGATGCTGGGTCCAGTGGTGTAGTCCTGCAGGCCTCCAGGCCAAGCTTATGGAGAACATCAGTCTGGACATTGTCCTTTGGAGGTTCTGGTTGGAGAAAACACAGCAATTATTAGGCCGTGTATGAGTTACATTTCTTAACTTGTAGTTCTACTCGGGTGTAAAATACAATTTTGTATTACTTGGCAAAAAAAACCTAAACAGAACTAATGTCTCTCATTTGGCATGCAGGGCTAAAAAAAATCCAATCACACTTCATAAAAGCCTATGTTGACTAACTGCAAGCAAACAATTTTTCAATGGCAGTGATTATTTATACTCTCTAAACTAAAATATTGATTAAAAAGATGTTCAAAAATGTACCAACTGCAAACACTACAGGCCTAAAAATACATCTCCAAGTCAAATACAACTACTATTTTGTCACTGAAAGACTCTCCTTCAAGTATAATTGAAATGGCAAACACCACAAAGACTGCAAATGCTACAACCTTCACAGATAATGCAAGTCTAGAAGCCTCTCAGGGGAACATATCAGGCAACAAACCAATCTCAGATCTCAGTGAGAATGCAGGTAGATCACTCAGTGAATTTGTTTTCTATATAATTTTCAAATGTCTGATTTTAATCAGGAGTTACAAGAGGCCTTTCTTTAAAAAAAAGAAAAAAGTAGAAATTCATATATTGTTGTTATTGTTATATATAATCTGCAGTTATGCATCATTTGGCATCAATGATAAAACAGATGGAGTGATAAACATTGATCATTTGGGTCGTGGCATTTATGCGGATGTTGTTTTGATAAGTATCACCCTCCTAAATGCTCTTGCACAAAAAGAGACAGTGGATTCCTGCAGCAGGTAAATGCACCCCACCGCATGGCAAAGCCAGATCAAGCCAGATCCATGAGGGCCCCACCCTACAACCCAAAGGACTTAAAGAAACCAAGGCCAATGTCCCTGTGCCAGAAAACACTGGACACCCACAAAAATCCTGAGTTTATGCCCTGACAAGTCAGTGTGATTTTGGCAGCAGGAGGAGGGAAGTACACAATACTGATGGATGTATATAACAGATCATTAAGTTAAGTTATTAACCTTTTATTAACAAAAAAGGCACGTTATCCCTGAAGCTAACAGTGCATTACGTTTGACCTCAGGGTCTCGCCTGAACTCAAAGCAGCAGCATTTCCCTTGAACAGACCATCCATTGATGCCCTTGCTATCAAAATTTACATGTGTTGCAACCACCCCAATTACCATTAATGAGTAAACACATTAAAACATTCAGTACTGCTGTGCTTTCATCCAAACACATCCCTCCTGCCTGGCAAGTTTCAGCTCATTTTGTTCCCAAAGCCAGAACAGTCACAGAAGGCGTCTGTAGTGGTCAGTGCAAATTAATTTCTGTCTTCCTTAATGGAATGAGCAGAACTCCGAGATAAACCTTGACACATTAACATTTTTTTCTCTTATCATGTTTGTTGTAAGCACAAAAACCATTATTAGTCATACCCTTTACTTTGACAGCTGAGGTTTAGGGGAAACATAGACACATCTGTCCGTCAATAGAGTCTGTGTTGGCCATTGATTTGTCTGGACAACTAACATGATCATCAAAACAGAGGAAAAACCGACAGTCATACTCGCCCTACTATTTTAGCTCAGGTTAATAAGATCTGAGCCCTCCAAATGGTGCTACTGCCACAAGCTTAAGAACAAGAAATTATTTCTTGGGACCATTTATGTCTGCATGTGGGCCTCCCTTCATAATTGTAATTAGAGGTATAGGTTCTCATTAAACCTTGACCTTTATTCACAAAGGTGATCACCGCTCATTTATTCCACAAATCCTTTGGACGTAAAGAAGAAGGTCTATGATTATTTCATAATAGGTCAATATATTAAAACACAAGATAATGTAGATGAGTAACAAAGTCTTGTAGAGTAAATGGCATTGAGACTACTACAGTGTCTGTACACACAACAGTCCTTCACTCATTTTCAACATGTCAATGTATTACCTACAACATACTCAGGTAAACTGAAATAAAAGGTCTTTCAAAGTCAAATAACTGAATAAAGAAAGAAACATACTTTTCTTCCTGCTGCTCAGTCTCTTGGGAAGCTTGACTGACATGATGAATCCTGCTGAGTGCCTCTACTCTCTGTTTAAAATGACCTTTTCTTCCCTGGTCAGCCACATCACCAGAAGTGTAGAGTGTTGACTGGAACCCTGTAATTTAAGATAAGTTATATTAATAACATTACTGGCATACAACAGACAGCACAAACGCAGCACTATCAAAATCTTCTTTGGCCCAAAGCCACTAATACAACATGAATCTACAAATGTGGAAACCTCTGTTGTCCTGCTTACAATAGAGACAGAGAATGCATGCTCTCTCAAAGGGCTGCTCAGTGTGGAAAGTACGGGGAAGGCTGGTTTTTCTTGACTTTTATCTTCCTGAAAGGCTTCACTGAAGCAAGACTGTCCTCCCTCTTTCATTTTGCTCTTCCCTACAATAAAACCTGATCCAAACTGAACACGAAATGCTGACATAATGGCCTCCTCTCAGATAGATCAGCAGACTGTCAGCAAGATAAAGCACACCGCTGATAGCTCAGCATTGAGGTGACCACCCTTTTAGTTTCACCATTTTACAGCTTGAAGCTCACAGTTTCTCAGTTAATGCCTATCTTTGAGCAAATATTGTTGAAAAGCAAGAATATTACTGCAAGCAACTGGCATGAGGTGGTAAAAATAAGCGAGAATACAATATGTACAATTTGTAAGTTAATGAAACTTATGACAAAATAAGAGTCTTTTTAAGTTAAGCACAGAAGTAGTAGAGTGTACTTAAATTAAAAGTAGTAATTGTGCAGTAAAATGTAACCTGTGACTGTTAGCACTAAGTTGGTAACTATTAATTAGCCAGAGAAATCAATAATGAATCGATTCAAAAAACAAAAAATATGTGCAAAGATGAAATATACATTATTTGACATCTATCAGTTTGTTAGTAGCTTGTCAGAAAGGTGTTAGCTGTTCATTAGTTACTGATTTACTCCTCCTTTGTAACTATTTTGCTTTTAAATCAATGCATTTTCTTGTGGAAATAATAAGAACAAATACTTTAGGTACTGAAATCCAGTTTGGGTAAAATCTTTGCTTTTAGCTCTTCAGACTCTGCCACATTGTAAATGCAGTTTTACATAGTTTTCTACACAATATATATTTCTTTTCAAGCAATAAATATTCTGTTTCACGTATAATCTGTCAAAGACAAATATATAGGTCATTAATGCATGCATCTTTACATCTTTGTGAACTTTTTTCATTAAAATCAGAATCTTCTTACCTAATTCGTCTTATATATTTGCTCTGCAAAAGAAATCCCTCAAATGTGTCGCCAGTCACCAGTGTCTCTGTCAGCAGAGCTCTTATATCTGTCTGTTCAGTGATGAAACACATACCTGCACATCTATCTAATCCCAAATGAACATCACACGTACGCACAGAGGCTCAAATCAGGGAACACGCAAGCAAGAGCAAACACATGACATTAGTGATTATGTAAAGAATTCTTTACATGACAGACGTGACATTCAATCTTGATAAAAGTGGTGAGTGCGAGTCTTTTACAGTGCGCAGGCTGATTAAGTGTATTCACTTCACTTGCCTGAAGGATTAGCATTGGTCTGCCGGGGACAGAGGCGAGGCTCCAGGCAATGACGCACAAAAAGCCTTAGTCATGTGTGATCTCACAGATATAGGTCTATCTGATTATGATTAGGACATAACGGGCATACTGATGCTCTCTTTTTTCATAAAGAGCCTATTTTCTTTGCTATAATTTATTCCCTCGAGCCTCATGTTTTTTGTAGAAACTCTGAAACATAACACTTTTACTCTGAACTTAAAATATATTTGTGCATTTGCCATCATTTTAGAGCAAGTTTCAATGACTCTGTGGAACAGAGAGGACATTTGTTCCAGAATGAGAAATTCAAGTATGAACCTATAGATGCAATAATCCATGCTCTAACTTTCATTTTAATATCCAGCTATTAATCACATACAGTAAAACAATGACAGCAAAAAACAGCAACAATTAAAAACACAAAAGCAATGTTAAATAATAAACTGCTAAATATAACCCAGACTCATGGACATTCAAAAAACATACATGTTTTGTTAATAAATGTAGCCTTATTTGTATATTTGGACTAAAAACACAACATTTATCCGTAATACATGCAGACATTGTTGCTGAAGAACTGCTTACCAATTTGCAGAGATGGATTCTATCAAATTTGCCTGCCTCCCCTTCTCATAAAGACAAAATTTTTCCAGTATTGATGTGAGCATAAAATACACAGCCAGGATGAGATTTTCATTATGCATTTGAATTTTAAATAAATATCATGAATAAGATTACATTAGTCTATTCAGAGTTCCACTTTTTAAAATCTAAAGCCATCACCAGCCAACTTAATGCTTTTGTATGTTGATGCTACTTTCTAGGTGTGTGAGCTGTAAGTTATGATGATGGTTAATAAATCCCTTATCAAAGCTTAAAACCATTAAGAGCAACTTTTGGGTTGCTAGGTTTTGAAAAATCTCTCAGGCTCTATTAAAAAAATCTATTTTATGATCAACCTATCAAGCATTTATTCATGGATTACCAACATTTCCAAGCACTTTACTACCAAGTAAACAGGATAAATACCAGGAAAGAGATTTTTCACAAATAGGCCAATGACTTGTTGAAGATTTAGACATGATGTGTAAATTATAGGGACAATGACTTATTAACCATTATTAAATATATTAGCGGGAACTTATAAACTTTTCTAAAAGAGTGTCTTACTAAGAGGTTGTGCCAATGTGTCACAGTGTTATTCTGTTCGGGAGCTGATTCTGATTCCCACTAACATAACACCTGGACTTGTATAATCAGCATGAAATGTATATGAACTAGAAGTAAAATAAAACGATATGCACAGTTCATTATCAATAATGTTTTTTTTAAAATCCTACACGTCTGAAGAGAAGCTTATGCTGAAACGATGTGAGCACACCTGAGGGATAAGTGTTGTGCAGAGGAAAAGATTACTGCCTCTCTATTTCTGTCCTGCAAAGCTCTTTAGCAGTCTTACCCTCGTGTGCCAAAGGCTGTGAGAATGAAGTGTGGGTGTTTGTGCGTACCTGTGAGACTTGTGCGAGTGGACAGACTCAACACTGTGTTCAACTGTCCTTCCCCTGAGCAGCCCCTGCTGCAGCGCATCCCTGATCACTCGGACCTGTTCCTGTGTGGATTTAACTTTCCTTCAGCAGGACTGAGGAAAACAACTGCAAACCAAGGAGAACATTCAGGATCAATAAAGACACCAGAGGAATACTGATCAAGATGTTGATCACCATGCTAACTGCCATGTACATGATGGTCAGAGTGGTAGAATCGGTAAGATGATTATGCTCATAGATGGCTTAAAAAATATCTTAATTGTTATTTCATTAAACTAGTACTCAAAAGTCTAGTATGTTTATCAAATGTCCAATTTTCTTTTAATGATGTGTGTTTGGAACTGAATTGCATTTTAATGTGATTTGCCATCAGTTGTTTTTGCTGTAACCATCACATCAAACTCACGCAGTGGGTTGCTAGTGTCAAAGATAAATCAGGTTTATATAGATGGCAACAAAAGGTGAATAGGATGATGCTAAAACAGGCTGTCAGTGTCAAATATTAATTAGGTTTATACTGAAAGCTTCCAGATGTAATTAATACAACATTTATCTCAGCTGAATATCTTAGTATGTTTTTTTTTTGTATTTTCCAATGGTCAGGTTTCTGTAAAGTGTTGAAAGTTTATAGCAAAAAATCAATTACCACCCAAAGAAAAACAGGCCTTCACATCTAGAGTCTGTAAAATGTAAGTTCTGATCACATTGAAAGGTCCTGACCTTCCTGTGTGAAGTGCCCTCAGATGACTTGTGCTGTGAAGACGCACTATATAAATAAACACAGAAAGAATAGAGATGACTAATGACGCGGTTTATCTTTCCCACTTTGACGCACATATTGTCACCTCTAATCCAACCTCATTTTCACTTACAGATAGGCATGCGATTTGCACAGCAACAGGAACCTTTGCCTTACATGGTGTCTCAGCCGCTGCCTTGGCAGGTTCACTCTGTGTCACACAGCCGGAGGAGCAGTAAAGCAGAAGAGGTTAGTTGGAACCAGATCTGTACCTCAGCATCGTTGCTGTAACACACAAAACCATGTTGACACACAAAGGCACTTGATTTCTTACAGTTAATTTAACTTGACTTCATACATGACTGAGTTATCACCTATAACCACATCCTTTCTTTCTTGTTGACACTGAGTGGCTCACATTTTCACAGCAATGTTGGTCGGTGGTTGACAAGCGACATCTTCCTGCAGTTTGTGGCTGCAAGTTTTACTCTTAAATTCGCCTTATTAATCCTCCGTTATCTGCTGGGGAGACAGAGCAGGTGGAAAGTTCAGCAGTCAATCTTGACTCAGCATGTGAGCGTATTAGCTGGTCACATGTTCCACGTTTGTCTCCTTGGAGGGCTGCACATGGAAGGAATGTGATTTACAAGACAGACATGACTTTTGGTGCCACTGCATTCAAAGAATATAAGTAAAACCTAATAATAAAAGTGAAATAATGTTGAGTTCAGGCCTTTTTGCCTCCAGTGAATCAGTATCAGTGAATCAACAACTTGAACTTGAACACAGATCAGGCTTTCACTATGAATTCCTGAGTAAAGAAGCACATTTCCAGTCCAGTGAACATATCTGATGCCCTGAGCATTAATATTTGTGCTCCACCTCTCTGTAGATTTGCTGTGCTGTTTTGTCAGTTTGGCACAACAGGTTTGAAGGTTACTTCTGCCCAAGAAAGATGAAGAAAAAAATAGACTAAAGCAGAAAGTGAACTTCTGGTGGTTAACTGAGCAGACAAACACCGAGATGAGAAAGGGACAGAACACATCAGCAGTAAGATGGTAAGCAGAGAGACAAAACAGAGAAAGTAGAGAAATGCTTATCATGTCTTAGAATGGCCACACTGTTAATTCCTAATAACTTCTCTGGTGAAAGAAGGAAAGAGTAGAGCTCTCCGACAAGGTGGTGGAGCCGGTGTGTAGGACTGATCACAGGCACAGAGCCAAACTGGCAGGTAAGCATGCTAAGCTGGTCCAGTCCTCAGCCTCTGGCTTCCCTGCCGCTGCTCTGCTTGAGCTGTAATCCCAATCAAGGGGATTTGTGTTTGAGGTCATTATTCTAACTCTAGATATATTGGAGACACACACACACACACACACACACAATGTGCAGTCACACATACGCAACCCACAATTGTTCCCTAAGTGCAGCACATTTTGTACAGTTCAGTGGAAGAATTTCACAACTCACGTGTGACTATCTCCTTTCATTGTGTTTGATTTTTGCACCGTCAGAGGCATGTGAACAATGTTTCAGCTCAGTTCCAGATAAGATTCCAACGCTGATAAATTTCATACCCGACTGCAATCTGATACATCTCGCATATGTCTGCACAACTGATACTGTCTTCTTCTTCCTGTCTGTGCCAGTGTGTGTCTCAGATTTACTGTGTCGTCTAACACTCGGCTGCTCTGTTTCATTTGCAGTTTGATGGCCTCAGGAGAAACAGCATAGGCGTGTATAGAAAGAGTAAGTAATTGTGTTAAATAGTCTGTTTAAATGCTGGCTATTTTTCTGCTGTGATGACTGGAATGACAAACTTGCTGAAACTTTGATTTGAATAACTGTCAAATTACACTTCATGAAAACTTAAATCAGAAAAATAGCCCGCTTCAATAAAGGCTAATATGTAAACCGTGTGTTTGAACAACCGTTACTACAGACTATGTCTCCATGGCTATTGCCTCTGCCTCTCTGGCTATCCCCTGTGTCCTATCGTGCTCAGACTCCAATGCCAGCAATGGGAATTGCACTGCACCTCCTGCTCCTCCGCTCAGCCCTGTTGAAGCTGAGAAGGCCGCTGCTACCATTCAGACCCATTTCAGGAAGTTTCAACAGAAGAAACAGAAGAACGGCAAGTAGACGGATGAAGAGGGAGGGTGGTGCTGATGGAACAAGTCTGAGAGACAGCAAGAAGAAAGTTTGGCCTGTGTGTATTCACCAAAAAATAGATGGACTCTGTGATGACATACACAAATGCATATGTATGTTCATATGCAAATGTACATACATTCAAATTTATTTATATCTCCCTGGACTAGTGATTCAGAATAAACAGTAACTTAGTTGACATTTGAAACACTGCTTATAATGCACTATTTAAAATTCTATGTGAACAGAAATGTGAATATACTGTATATCTGAATGGATAGTTTTGATGTGTTGTAAAGGCAGAGCGACCGTGAGAATGTGTGTGACTGTGAGCATGCTGTAATTTATATATTATTACTGTTTTGAGTGTGTAAATGTGGAAAAATAAAATCATTTGTCAACATTTCTGTTGTTTGACAAACTAAATTTGGTTCAAACATTTCAATAAACTCATCTGTCAGCATGTGTTGTTTCATAGCAGCATGTTGCCCTCTAGTGTTTTGATTAGTTTCTGAATCTCATTTTGAATGAGCAGTATATTTTCAATTCATAATGCAATAGTAGCCTCAAAACTCCACATTCAGGTTCTTGCTGTTCTTTTTTTTTTTTTTTTTTAAAGAATACGTTAATTTTTAAGTGGCTTTATGGAGGCACTGAATTAAATTAGATGCTCATTACTATAATTGTTGTAATCACAATTTTACAAAATAATAAGCGGCTGTTCGCTCATTCAGAGCAAAGCAGCAACCAATCAAATAACCTTGCTGCATTTGTCTTGATTGAAAAGATTTGATGAAAAGAAACATTATGAAGTAAAACTGGAGCTGAGCTAAAAACACTGTTTAAAATAAAATCTGCCACTACAGGAGAAACAAGATTATTTTACCGGTTGATTTTGAAACAAAATGACAGTATTAGAATTTTCTACAGTTTCATGGTTATAGTCTACACTTTGTCAATATTTAATCAAATAATTACCTGCCACTTAACTTTAAACACTTTGGATTTTTATAAGGGGCTGACAAGTTGAAGACAACGTAAACAATAAATGTTTAAATGCTCTTTTAAGCTCCCAAGCAGCAAATTTGTTGTATTTTGTTGTGTGTGGGTGGCACTGTCGCCTTTCAGAAAAAGAGTCCTGGGTTCAAATCTGTGTTTCTGTATGACGTTTGCATGTTCACTTCCAGCAACAGACATATAAAGTTGGTAATTCTAAACTGAGTTTAGCGTGCTTCGTGTCTCTCTCTCTCTTTATGCCAGCTGAAATAGACTCCAGCCTCCCTGTAACCCCATAAATTAATATTTTGTTGATTTTAAACCAGGCACTGAGGACAAAACTGAAGGTCTATTATGTAGATGACCTTCAGTTACATTTAGAATTCAGTGGTTTAACATGAAATTAAAGATCATATATATCAAAGGGTTGGTTCACAGTTTACCACTTGCGTGCAGATAGCCTTGGATTAGTTTGCACAGACTTAGACTTAACCTCGTAATTTTCACTTCCTCAGGCATGCAAGAGACACAAATGGAAGCTAATTTGTGGTCTCAGAGTATTCAATTTAAAACACCTAAATATTTGATGTTTGTCTTTCCTCAATCTATGTCCGCATTACTCTGAAATTCACAGACATTGCTGTTGCCATTTTTCATCTGAACCTCTTCCAGAAGAAACAGCTCCCATGAGGAAAGTTCATAGTAATCTTTGAGGATTTTAAACACATCAGGGTTAGAAGCTCCTTTATGAAATAGTCAGTGTAGCCCTTACCTTGTTGACATTACAGTAGAAATTGAAAGGTTTCATACAATTAATATCAAAAGCTACACGGTTCTAAAAAGACGAACAATATCATCACAGTTTATAAAAAGATAGCTTTATTGCACAAGGTGTTGAGTACTCTTTTTTCCGTTTTTGTTTGTTTTCATAGAAAAGAAAATGTAGAGTTAAACACAAGCAATTGCAAATTGAAGCAACATTTCCCCATAAAAGTTTAAGGAATAACCTCTGGATTTTTAAAATGTTTTCATTAACCCCCTTTTTAAATTGTTCAATTCACCATTTCCCTTTTTCTGTAATAACCAGCAAAATTTTCAGAACATGCAATGCTGCTGCCCCTCCCCCCAAAAATGGAATACTAAAAAACAAAACAAAAGCAAACTCTAAATTAAGCAACCTGTGAAAAAGTAAAAACCAAACAAAAAATTAAACAAAAATAAATAAAAAGGAGACAACGCAACCAAATGCCCTGTAAAGGAAGGAACCAAAATTGTTAACTATGCATGGTCCACTCTGACATGTTTTAACTGGTCCATAAAATCAAGATAAAGCAGTGTCTGTATAATTCTATAGTTTTTCATTAAGTCCTCTTCTGTTTCATTACAATAACTTCAGTTCAAAGTTTACATTGTGCCCTGGTTTTTAGTGAAGATGTCGAAAATAGTACTCATTTATACAAAACACTTTCCTATGTACACAAGTCTTCTATTATGGAGTAGAAATTATGTCGTATAGGTGGGCAAAAGGGTACAGTGATAGGGAGGGGGGGAGGGGCTCTGATTGGTTAGCGGATGTGGAAAAGGTCGGGAAAGTGAAACGTGAAGTTGGCCTTACAAACACAGGAAACGTCAGTTTGAAAGTATGCTGTTGTATTTTAAGGAAAAATCCACCCAAGAACACCTAGACATTGGAAATCATTTAAACATTGTTGAAAACTGGCTCAATAATAATAGAGCATCTAGCCCTAAGAGATCAACAAAAATAACAAATAATAGTTTCAAGTGCTACCGTCCATATATTTTTAGACTTTAGTTTATAATTATTTTAGCCATTATTATTTTGAATAATGGCAAAAAATGTATGCAACTCTTGACCCCTGTTGCCCTTTTATGCTCTTTAGTTGTGCAAGTATATGTTAAATACTAAACACTGAATATATTCAAATAATTGCTTGCTAAAAATTCCATATTTACTAACCATAATTCAGGTTTTCTTCACAAAGCCAATTAACACCAAAATGTAAACTGTAATATGGTTAGTCATTTCATTGCACTTTGCCTCGAAAACTACAAGTAACTGTTAGCTTTTCATGTAGTAGCAAGATTTCTCCCAATTCTGTGCAAAGCCTTAATAACCATTATCTGCCTGAGAGGACAAAAAACATAGTATATCATTCATCAAAGTGGATATGCGGTACTTTGTACTAGAGTGAAGTTGAAATCGGAAACAATGAAACATAAATTACACATCATAATAAAATATACCTCCTATGAATAATCTGGAAACATTTCTGATTGATAATTTACACAGAGCCCACGTAAGTTTATCAGAAGGTGGAATTTTCTTTAAAAACAGACACGACATTTACTTTGAGCAAACTGACAGAAGATCAGTGTTACACAGTAGAAGCAACTTCACTAAGAACTGGGGGAAGCAGGTTGGACAGAAGTTCATTTCATCACTCCAACCGATATCCATACAACCGGAGAAGGAGGCCAATGTTTCTGTAGTGAAAACAGGCCTGCCTCATTCCCAAACTCATGTTTTCTAAAGACAAGTATTTGCATAACTTGAAACATAAAGGTCAGAATGAAAGGCATCTTAACCATTAGCAGGAAAGCAAAATACATGTCCCTCCTGTCTGGTTTGAAAATAAAGGGGAGCATGAATACATTTATCAGCAGATATAATCTTACTGTGTGGTATGTTCATTGGTCTGCAGTCCTGGACTTTGGGGAGGACTCGCTATGACACAGATAAGAAACAGAAATACTTGTTGGTCTGTTTGTCGTCATGAATTATAAGTTCGGTAATGGCATTGAGTTTGTGAACACACCTTTGGAAGGTACAATACAACATAATACAAGAGGCTCACTTAATGTATAGGCTGTCCTTATTTACTGTTTTCTTTTTCAACACCACACTTTCTGCACTGAGCCATAGACCACAGTTAACCAGCGACACAATCTCACACTATATTTTGACTTTACTGTGCTTGTCCTTTCAGCTGCTACCTGCTGTGCAGGCGCTGCAGCCGGAACATTTACAAAATCACAAGGGCGTCGTCGTTATCATTCCTCAAACCTCAGTTTCACCATTTTAACTTTCTTTCACACCACTTCCTTTCTCTCCAAGATCTTCCGTCCATGGTTGTGCTACCCGTTTAAAACTTCCCTCTTCTTTTTCTTCTTCTTTCCTTCTTGCAGTTTTTCACTCTGAGCGATTGTCTTGTGATCTTTTATATATATTTTCAATTAGAACGGCTTTTATATTTCTCTGCTTTTTTCAATATTCATATATTTGCTATATATTTGAATAGAAATATATATGTACATACTTTTGAAAACAAACATATATCATATCTTTTTCTTTTTTCTATTGCGAGAGCCCTGATGTTAACGTTTTATCATTGCAAAAAATTTGGAGCAACTCTTCATTTTTTTTTTGGAACAATCTTTGTTATGGGATTAACCTTTGGGAGAAGAAATAATTAAAAAAAAAAGATACAGTACCATGCATAAAGCTAAAAATCAATTTCAGTGAGGTGGAGGGACTTGAAAAGACTCTTTTTAGTTTTGAAGACCACTTATTTCTTGTCTCTCTGCTACTCATATTCCTAACACTTGATCGCTCTGACTATAATCTCAAAGTCACTGTCCGTTCATAAATTCAAGATCATACAAATACGATATTTCTAATACATCTCTATAAATTTGCTGTATGTTGTTTCTCCATTCAAGTTGTCCTTGAACGTCACATAGCATTTCTGCCTGTCTGTGCATATCAGACCTCTTCTCTCAGTCTGTCTGTCTTTTTGACTAGCCGCTACGCTAGCAGTAGGTCACAGTGACACTGTATGGATATGATGAGGGACTGGGTGAGTCGACGTGAAGGTGGGGAAAGGACAGAAAGGGACAGAGGTGGAATAGGTAAAATGAATTAAGACAGAAGAATAATGGTATTGCGGCACCATGATGAATCATAAAAGGGTCTCTTCCTTCTTTCCTTTGAGGAAGTAGAGAGAAAAAGCAGGAACCTATTTCATATCATCTGCAAATTGCTCTCTTTTGAACCCACCTCTGCCTCAGTATTTTTCCACTTCCTAAGCCATCACAGTTAACAAAACAAAGTTAAAAATGTTGGCCCAAATTAGGATCATAGCATTACATCGTCATCATCATCACTGTCCCGTTTCCCCTTTCACAAGTACAAAATGAACAGTGGGGGGGAGGGGTTCAGTTTTGACACAGACGTCTGCCCGAGAGGTCAGCATACAGATTGATTTTTAAAAAGGTCCATTGTTGGTGTGTGCCTGCCACATGTATACATATATATTTACACATGTACACCCACATCCACACACACACACGCAGGCTTGTGAAGTTTTCTGTTACTTGGATCCATTCTAAGTTTTTCTTAGTGCACATGAGATTATATTTCCATCATCTGAAATATAAACAGAAAACCGATGAAACAAAAAAAGGGTTTGGATTCATCTTTCACTTAGTGATGCTTGACATTTTTTATCTTCTCTGCTTTGAGTCTGTTCAGAAAAGCATCAGTTAAGACCCCTATGCTGTCATCCATTGCATGTATAAGAAAATTCCCCTCGTCTCAAATCTGATATTGAGACCAAAGTCCTTCTACTGCCTCTAATGTATGAATCCACGATGAAGTAACCCCTCAGAGCCAGTGTAACACCAAGGCTGGTGGTTAATGCATACAGTAAAAGCATCTTGCCATGGCACAATGCTGTGATATGAGCTCCTTTTCCATCAGAGGCCAGAAAAGAAACATTTAAAAACCTAAATACCTTAAACACACATCTGTATGAAACTCAAGCAACCTGGTTCATTCTATGACTGTCTTGATGCAGAAAACAAGACAGTGCACGTGGAAAGCATTTTGTGCATAAGTACTGTACTGTGTCCTTGCCAGAAAATGAAAGTATGGAGTGAACAGAAAAATCATTTATCTTTTGGCAAGTGATTTCCAGGGTGACGAAATAAGAGAGAAAAATGACACAATAATAACAGAAAGCATTCAGGCAGAAAGAAAGGCAAACCCCTGTGCTGTGGAGACCCAAGTCTGACCCCTTCATACAGTAGTGTCAATGGGAACCCAAGCAGCCCCCTGCAGCCTGGCACAGCGCAGGCACTGACGGGTAAGCTGTGCATGTGTATGTTCCTCACCCCAATTTTCCATAGAGGCTCCAGGCAAGCGCTGGCTTGACCAGCATTCTATTAAGAGTTACAGTGACAGGCCGCAGTGATGGCAGGCTACACCAGTGTGTAGGACTTGGAGTAGGCCCCCGCCCCTCCATCCCTCTGCTTCTGCAGTCTGCCTAAGCCTGAGGAGCTGCTCTCCAGGAGAGAGTCTCTGGATCCTCCCATCTTGGAGGAAGATGAGGAGGCACCTCCAGGGGTCCCTCCTGTGGCCCCTACTGCCCCACCTCCACCGGAGGATGATGATGCCCCAGCAGCTGCAGCAGTAGCAGCAGCAGCTGCCGCTGCACTCTGGGCCACCGAGGCAGAGGAGCCAGGCATGGTGAGAGTCCTCTGGGGAAGTGTGGAGCTGCTAGAGCTAGCAGACGCTCCTCCACTTCCACTACCTCCACCACCCCCTGTCGCTCCTCCAGAGGAAGCCCCGGAGGAAGTGAGGTTGGACAGGCCAGAGTGGCCCATAGTTAGGGCCTGCTGCTTTGCCGAGTCCATAGTCACATGACGGCCCTGGGTGTGGTATGCCCGTTGGGCCAGGCCACGAATAGAGGCTTCACGTGGTGGAACCACTGGACATGGGTCATGATGCTCTGACTGCTTTCGGAAAAAGGGATCAGACTTCATGTAGAGGGGTAGGTTGCAGTAGTCACCTGGAGGAGAAAAGTAAAGTGTAATGCATCTACAATGTCCTGAAAAAGTCAAAGGCTATAATTGACACTATTCGTAGAGGTGCTTACTACTTAACACATCTGGCAACATTATGGGTTTCACACAAGTCCCCTGTAAAAGTAGTTAGTATGTATATTATTGTATAATGATTATAGGTATGTACCATAGTTTTAGTACATTTTAGTTATCTATAGAACACAGCCACATAACTTAAAGTCTGATACTGAGGTATTCATAAGACATTTTAAACCTTTCCTGTTTCAATTTCATATGCCAAGGAAACACTAAAATAAAATATTGTGCTTTGCAGCAACCACTCACTCTTGGCGCGGTGTGGAATGGGCACAGCTACATTCTTGCCACGGTCATAGTCCTGGGGTTTGGGTGGCGAGGCAGTGAAACGGCAGATACCGGGTTCTGACGGTGTGCTCATGGACGTCATGCTGTCTGCATTGTCATTGGTACCTGTGGTCATCTGATCAGATGAGCTGTCAGAGATAAAGCACTCTGTAATCTCAAATTTGGCATGTTGCAGATGTTCCTCCAGCTTGGCATGCTCGTACGCTCTTGCCAGCTCCTCGTAGGTGGAGGAGGCACTCTCTGTCGACACCATGCTGTTGCGTCCCTTATCTGTCGAAGAGAAAGAAGAAGAAATGAAGCACATTTTATGCAGGTTTATACTGATATGTAGCCTCACATTCTCATGTAATTTTGAAAGATCTCCATTACATGTACGTGTTACGGGCTGAGTTGATGCCTGTGTACTAACCTGTGTCCTGTGAGAGGCTGGCACTGTAGCTGTCACTCTCTGTGACAGTGATGCCATGCTGGGAGCCAACTGTGCGCCAGTCTGAGGTGAGAGTTCGGGCTGGCGTAGACGCCTGGCACTTGGTCAGAGTCCACTGACTGGAGTAACGGTTCCTGATGCTGTGAGCCGACTTAACACTCTTCCTCGACACTGGGTCTGGTGGTAAACGGACAAAAAAAATAAGAAGGACGGGCACAGGGGCAGAAAAAAGAACAAGCACTTGTAATAAACTGATCCATCTAAAGCCTAACCCCACAGAGGATTCCAGCAGTCCTGGAAACAATGCATATGCGATGACAAACATCTTATAGATCTACTAATAAGATAACATTTACTAAAAATCAGAGCATGGATACAAAAGAAATTTTTCACCACATACTGCATCTACTAGGAATAAAGCATTTGCACTACACTCTACTCAGTTGATAGCATTCGCTGATAAACTTTAAAATGAAATAAGAGCACATACTGGTTCCTGGTCTGATGTCGGACATGTCGATCAAAGGGCCGGTGTTCTGGATGAGGGCAGGATGATGGACAGATACACCGGTGCAGAAGCTTTGAGGATTCCCAGTTTGGTTGAACTCTGTGTCTGTCACAGGGATAGTAGCCTTGTCCTCACCTGGTAGATAAAGAATGATTGTAAGTCAGTAAATGAACAAATACCTAACACCTCTGCTGATAATATGTTTCATGCAGTGACATGTTAACCTCATGCACTGTGCAGACATGTGAACACACAACAACTCTCTGTCTCTCTCTCACCAATCTGCTTGATGCCTTCTTTGTCCTCAATTAGCAGCTGCACTCTGGGGATGTCGATGTGTAACCGTGGGCCCTGAGGAGGTCCTTTAACTGGGGTGTCAAAGCTGCGGTTGTTTTTACTAATCCAGAGATGCAGACAAGCACACATCATTCACCATTTTTAAATAAAGAAGTAAAATGTGCATTCATGAAGTGGATTTTGAGCTACGCTTAATAATATTTCTGACTGATTTTGTCTTACCTGATTAACATCTCTGCCAAGCTTTTGGCATCTAGAGAGAACAGAGGATATAAACAATTATTTCTATTTTTCTGACAAACAAACCAGTCTTTGAAAATAAAGGCAACTCCAGAGACTTAATTCAACATTCTCTCTGAAGCCTGCCTCTGCTTCAGGAATCTCTCTGAACACTGGTTCGCTCTTCTTGCCAGTTCTTTCCTAACTTGTCTCCTCCCCTCTCCTCTCACCTCTTAATCTCTTCAGCCTCTTTTCTTTGCGTTTCTTGCGAATGATGAAGAGCAGTGCAACACCAAGAGTGACCAAGATCACAGGACAGCCGATAGAAAACAGCTTCTTGACATCGTCATTCTTTTCCAGGGGGGATTTAATTGGAGGAATTGTGCCTGTACACACCAAGCAGGAGAGGAGATTAGTTATTGCTCTTTCATGACAATATTAAAGCAGTAGACAATACCATTTATCAAAATAGAATACCAAACTAACAGCATCTTCTACTCACTGCCATTATAGTCCAGTGTTGCAAACTGGGAGCTCTGGTTGCCACAGCCAGCACTGTTGCACGCTTTCATCTTCAACTCATACCAGGTGGCCTCACGCAGTTCTGCCAGGAACACATCTGTGGTGGCATTGGTACGCACATTCTGCCATGTCCACGTACCTGCACAAGAACACACGGCAATCTTAGGTCTCTTTCCATTACCAAAGGTCTCCTCTTATATCTAATTCATTTAACTAAGGGTTGTCATTTCTCCATTCGATTTGCTGCAGAACACTGTAAAACACTCATAATTCCTCAAAACTGAAAGAGGACTGACAAACCTTTTGGTCTAAATTCGAGTGTGACGGCGCTGATTGGACAACCTCCACTGGCCCAGCCCTGCAGGTTGAGGCGGGCGTGGCTAGAGTTGATGTGGGTGAAGACAGGCTGATCTTTGTTGAACTGGGGCTCTATAAAAGCAGCAAAATCACGATTCAGATCTATTAAAATGCTGTGAAATTTCACAGGTAATTGTGGAACATTAGTAAACAAATACAGGCCTAAATAATTTTGCAACAGCAATGGTAACTGAACAATGTGCTTCTGTAAAATTGCTAGAAACATATGCAGAGGTGGTGTCAAAAACATAAAATTTAATGAATATCCTTTAATTATAATCATCAGTATAGATTTTTAAAATTAAATCAGATTCAGTCACAGGTAAAAGAAAATAACTTATCTGTGAGACAAGACATGGCGTTTTCTAATTTTTTGATTTAAATTGTTAGAATGTGGAGAAGATGTGTTCTTAAACTGCTAATCTGATCTGTTCTGTATTATTTTTATACATAACGATGAATTTGCACATTGCAATTTTGTTCTTAAGCAATGTGATAATGCATGGCACTTTTATTTCACTTATTTTTTATTCAGGATGTTTGTTATTTTATTGTCGTATGAGTGGTATGCGTTGTCTATGCAACAGACCCCTCTGTTAAAGGCAAACTTCTCCAACAGGAGACTAATAAAGACACCTTGACCTTAAACAAGGACCATCCATCCATCCATCCATCCATTATCTATACACCGCTTAATCCTCACTAGGGTCGCGGGGAGGAGGCTGGAGCCTATCCCAGCTGACTCGGGTGAAGGCAGGGGACACCCTAGACAGGTCGCCAGTCTGTCGCAGGGCTACATACAGAGACAAACAATCACTCTCACATTCACACCTACGGGCAATTTAGAATCATCAATTAACCTCAGCATATTTTTGGACTGTGGGAGGAAGCCGGAGTACCAGGAGAAAACCCACGCATGCACAGGGAGAACATGCAAACTCCATGCAGAAAGATCCCGGGAAAGCCGGGACGCAAACCAGGGACCTTCTAGCTGCAAGGCGAAAGTGCTAACCACTACGCCACTGTGCAGCCAAACAAGGACCAACCATACAATTTTTAATTTGTTTTTTTTTTTTTTTTAGAAAAATGGAGCATATACAAGAGCCAAAGTCCAAGAGAAAACCACTGACTATATTAAGGCCAAAAATCCAGAAAGTGAAGCTTGATACCTTGACTTTGAATCTACAGTTTCAAAAATCTGATGATTGGATGAAGGCATATATATTACAGGTTTTTCATTGGTTCTAATGTCCTTGAAACTGTTTGATGAATGCTATATATCTAAAGCTGCATATTGAATACACTGACTGCATCACAGAGAACTCTTACATGTGGCCAATTTTCTGATGAAATTTTTTTATCTTTCTATTCAAAATTCTGTTTTCTGACTGATTACATCTCCTTCTGCTTTGTGAAAATACGCATTTAATGTATACTTTTCATTTATATATATGCACACAGTCCTTTCTTTCATTCTCTATTCCACCTCCTCACCTCGTCCATGGGTTTTTGCCTCTATGATCTCACTGATGCGTCCGGCTCCAACACTGTTCTTTGCGGCCAGCTTGACTTTATACCAGGTCCCACAGCGCAGGTTGTCCAGTTTGAAGGAGCGCTCACTGGAACTGATGAAAACATCTTTCCATTCCTCTGTGTTGTCTACTGAGTACTGCAGCACAAAACCTGCATACAAAGAAAGACACTGTGAATATAATACTCATACCTCTGTGCAGCACGTTTCTCTTAGCATTCTGACATCTGTACCTCTACTGACCACTAGATGGCACTATATGACTGTACTTCTCTTGCCCAGTAAAACCCCAGTTGGAGGACAGTCTAGCAGCTCTGTCATTGCCGCCATTAGTTACCTACAAACCCCAAGACTGGGATGGCGCTGACTGAGCATCTATGCAAATGAGAGTATGCAATATGGTGACTGTTTTTATAATCAGCTGCCTCGGAGAGCCAACTCCCTCCTGCTCTGAGACACTTTCCATCTAATCTCTGTCTGTCTTTCCGTCTGTCTGTATATAATTATGCATATATGGATGTCTCCCTCTCTGTGTTTCTTTGTACTCTTTGTACCGTCTTTTTTTTCTCACTCTCTCGCTGACAGATGGTGCGACAGAGTCCAAAACATTAAAAGGGTTAACATGTGCAGCTAGAGCAGTGTTTGTAAGTTTTATAGTCACCCTCTGTCTGTCACAGAACAGAAGAGGACACAGCAGAACATAACAGAAGATAGCAGAGAGAACAGTACAGAACAGTACAATAACAGACTAGAACAACACAATAAGAGGCTACTGTGGAGCAGATTAGAACATAACATCAATTGTCAGTGCAACATTATCAGCCTACAGGATTTGTTCATCAGCTTATTTTTATTTTATCCTCACAAAAGCTGCAAAAATGTCACATAATCAGCTGAGACTTTTTTTTAAAGATAAAAAAAATACACTAACATGTTTTATCTGAAATCTACAGATGCCACTGCAGTGAAAATGTAGGAGATGCTTGTTGGAGCACTGTGCAGATGGCTTCACAGACAGGCAGGCATTCTGGTATACATACGAGATACACACATAGGTTTCATGGATATGAGACACTGCATGACGTCTGCAAATACTAGTTGGTGGTGCACTATTATTGTGCAAAGCTGCACATCCAACACTCACAGTTTGCACTAAAGTTTATATTACTTCATATTTCCTTGTGCACAATGCCTGGCTGTAAGTGTCTTTCTTTCAGTCTTCCAGGCAGTCCACATGAACCACACAAAAACACTCTGCTTGCTTTTGGAGGGTTTAAAATGTACCGGTACTTCATGTCATGGTTAAAAGAGCTGTGATTGAATGAGAGCTCATGAAATTTTCTTCAAATTTTTGCTGCCATTTCTTTTGTAATTACATTAGGTACAAAAAGTCTTCCTGGGTGCAGTTATGTCTTAAGGAATTATAGCAAAATCGATACACGTCTGGTATTTGATAGTGTTATAAAGATATAAAGAGCAGGAAGGAGTCAGACTGATGACCCTGCAACACCCTCATACTGAAATTCCATTTGCATGCAGGGCCCACTCAGGCAAACACACCATGGTCAGCCTTTCACACAGATCACCAATAATCAGATAATCAAACAGACATAGAGTTAACAGGGAAACACAAATCCAGGGCATCATTCAATTACCTAATAGTATGCACACTGACTATGTGTCAGGTAAAAGACAAAACAAAGACCAACATTGGGGTAAATGAAGATATGTCAGGTATGACTGCAGTAGAGAACACAAAAGTGACATGAGTATACAGGGGGATGGACAGAAGCATGGCTTTCTTCAGTAGGGCCACATACCTCTAATGGAGCTACCTCCATTGTCTCCTGGTATCCAGGCCAGAGTGATGGAGGAGGTAGAGGTTGTGGAGACGGTTAGACGAGGCTGGTCTGGAGGAACTGAGAAAGAGAAGCAAAGAGTTAACTGTACAAGTGCACCTGTACTTGCAGTACCACAGACTGGACTTGTAATAAATTCTTTCTGACACAGAGAAGTGTTTTGGTAGTTGTATTTTCCTACCTTGTACCAAAAGGTTCACTATAATAGTGTCAAAGCCCAGCGTGTTGGTGGCTGTGCAGGTGTAGTATCCAGAATCTTCAGCTTTGACAGAGCGCAGCACCAGTGTCCCATTGGCCAGAATGAGACGCTGTCCATCTAGAGATAATGGGATGGCTGTGTCCTCGCTAATAGAAAAGGAAGGAAAAAGAATCTTGACAGGGCATCCTTAGACTTATTTGACTGCGTATTATGTTTAAATTCTTAGAAGTGCTAGGTAGCATTGTCAGATCATTCAGCAGCATAGAATTATCTGACTGCATCTATTATCATTCTGCTATGACTTGTTTGGATTTCTTTATACCATTTACAATTATACTGGAGGGAGCGAAGGGAAGGATGCAGCCACTGTGTCCCCTCGAAATAGTGATGGAGAAATAGTTTTAGTGGAGCATTTACACACAGGAAGGCAAGCACTGTCATTAATGCGGTTAATTCACTAAAAAAAACACTAGCAATTCAAATCCTTGATAAAATTGACATTTTCATTGTGGCATCTTGCCCAGCTGGAAGTTGCTGATCCCTGTCGTGAAGGACATTTTTAAAAAATGGCAACACATAGCAGAAGCTGGGGCAATGCAATGTGTTCGGTGGATATTTTGTGTTGTTCATACTAAACTTGAGATCTAGGTTTGTGTTGACAACTGTAGAGTTTTATTTTCTAAAGATGCACTACATTTATGACATCATTCTGTTGCTGAACCAACCAGATACTTTAACAATAATTATTCTGAAGGGAATCCCAGCAAGACACACTCAGCTCCATATAACACTTCTCAGTGGAATTCTCACCTGTCTTTGGTCCATTTTATGGTTGGTGTAGGTTCTCCTACTGAGCTACAGGGCAGTCGCACCTCTTTCATCCAAGGAGTGGTCACTGTGCCCCCGAATGACAGGATTTTGGCTGGAGCTGGTGGAGAATAAAGGAAGAAATATAAAAATCTAATTTGTATAAAGGCAGAGAAATTGAATGAAAAGAGTATTAGAGCTCACAGTGTTAGGACTTAATCAGACCATAATACAAGATAATAAAGTCATCAATATACCAATCAGCTATTCTTATCATTGTCAAAGTAGCTATTTTCAAACCAAACAAACATCCCACATGTTTTGAAGCAATATATTGATATGGTTAATATGAAATTCATGCATGAATTGAGTTGTTGTCTTTCAATAAGAAGGATTAACTACAAGAAAAGACTTATTGTATTTTCTGAGTTACACTTGAAAAGGAATCTGTGTTAAATGTGACATTGTCCAGCAAAGAATAGAGTATGAATACGAATATAAGACAGGGCAAAGAATGAACAGAGAGGACATGAAAAAACATCCATCCATTCAGGCACATAACCCTCCTATTCTCCGTCACCCCTCCACCCGCTCTCTGTCGCTCTTTCTTCCTCAAGCTTGCTGTCTTTATGCTAGTGCTCTAGTGCACTTACGTTAAGGTTGAATGAAGTATTGAGTGGGAGAGCCTGGAGGACACTGCCTTTTACAGCTGCCGATCAGCTGACGCACACATCCATAGGAGCACGCACTAACAAACCTTTGCACCCAGGAGTCAAAGGAATGAGCAGATAAAGGAAAGGATAACATGGTGGAAGTGCACTCTATTCATTCTTACCCCCTTATTCTTCCCATCTTTTAATCCAAGGCCTATTGATTTAACTGCCATCTTCATTTTCTTAAACACTCTGCATCTCTGTTGTCCTGCATATTAGTTAGCTCTCCTCCTGTTGTGTCATTTCCTCTCTTCTTTTGTTTTTTGACACCTGCTGTACTCCTTTTGCCCCCCCTCTTGTCATTTCCCTGTTTGAGGGCAGTTTATCTGATGCCCTCTGAACTCTGAAATCAACAGCACACCTCTATAAAGTCAAAAACAGAAAGAGAAGCTGGAAGACACGGGATACAGGCTTCAGGTTAAACTGAAGAAGCCCTGTGAATGATAGTATTAACATCCATTCATATTTACGAGTGTGATATGTTCATAAGTCAATCAGTGTTCAATCGTTTTTAAGATCTTGAGAAAGATTTTCAACTACTACTTCGCAAGATTTTTCTCATTAACAATTGGGTGAATCACAATTGCCAATGGCTCTGAAGTATAGTGTTGGTATACAGTTAGTTCTGATAGAATGCTATCAAAACTAACAAATACCAAACATAAACAGCTGGCAGATGACAACTGAAATGTCTTCAAAAACCAAAAACAGAAGCCCAGTTGCCTTTCACTGAAGCTTTTTGGAAAATACACTGTTGTCCCATTCACGAAACAGCTGATTTAGCAATGTGTAGGTCAGAAAAACCTTCAGGTCTCTAAGTGAAAGTCTGTCTTAAATCGTTTGGACATCAAAACTTTTTTCAAAATCTACATAAAGCTTTAACTGTATTTCAATATGATGACATTTACAAATGCATCCAAATAAAGCCATACTTTACAAATAATTTCTTTTAGCTTCTTTTAGCACTTCAAGTAGTATAAATTGTCTGAGGGACTCACTTTTGGTTGTACATACAATATAAAATTTTAATGCACTTTATGTTGGATGTTCTCTATTCATGCCTCTCCCTTACATTCAGCAACTCACCCTTGGCTGCTGGCTCCACAGTGACCTTATCACTGAAGTTACCCCGACCTGCAGTGGTGACAGCTGCAGCCCAGATCAGGTACTGCTGCCGGTGGTTGAGGTGGGTGATTCGGTAAAAGAGCAGCTCCGGATTGGCTTCATACTCGCTTGGCAGCTGGGAAAAAACATGAATGAGGGGAAGCAAGGTGTTAATCTGGGAAGACAAATCTGAGACTGTGCTAAAATCCTTTCACTTGGGTTTGTTGCTTACTTTTATCATTTAGTAAAAACAAGCAGCAATACATATAGGACACATAACTACAAAAAAACAAACAAAAAAGAGTATTGTCAACTTTAAAAAAAAGATTCTCACGAAAAACTGGTTTAAAACTGTAAATTTCCTGTAATTCTATGGTCCTGCTAGTGGGTTTGAAAAGGCATATTATCTGTTAAAAAAAAAAAAAAAAAAGTCAACATTACACCCTTTACCAGAGAAAGAAACAGTTTTCACCTTTGATGGTCAGCCATGAACTACTCATCTGTGACATACCATTTTGTCAGCACAATTATCCAAATCTAAGCTTGAGTTCATCAAAATCCCTTTATTCTACATGTCTCATTTAGGCATTTGCAAAAAATAAAACACTTGCACCAACCAGATTCTGTAAAAAAAACTAAAATTACACAGACTTTGGTGCAACTGTGAAGCTGTGATTGACTTTGCTGCAACCAAAGGTTATGTGCCTATAGAATCAGGCACTTGAACTGACATATGCTTATTGCATTATGACTTTGTTATACTGTACAAAATACATTTTGGAGTTCTTTCTATTCCTTTCTATTGTTGTGCTCTTTCCACAGAGGTGCAGGGCTTTATGATGTGGTGGAAAAATTTGATGGGAGCAAAAAACACCCAGAACCTGCTTGAGGTTAGGACGTTTAACTTAAAAAAAGTACATTACATCACACAGAAGACTCAGTATAAAGTAAAATGTTCAGGATGCCAAAGACAAGATCACTTTTCCAGAGAGGCCTCATTCTACTGGGAACCAAGCCCTATGTCCTCCTCACAATTTTGTAGAAGTGAAGTAGAGATCAGGAAGGGATGGGAGGGAGATGGATTTAAGGATATATAAGGCAAAACTGTCAGGAAAGACGAGGCTGGAGGGAGGGTGAGG